>NC_069505.1:200214951-200254951 GCF_027579735.1 Bombina bombina | reverse complement strand
TCAAAGATGAGCTTGTGGGGCCTTTTCGGGTTGAGGATGGAGTCAAGCTCAACTCCCAGTCCTACTGCCAGTTTCTTGAAGACACCTTCTTCAAGCAGTGGTACAGGAAGAAGTCTGCATCCTTCAAGAAAAACATGATTTTCATGCAGGACAATGCTCCATCACACGCGTCCAAGTACTCCACAGCGTGGCTGGCAAGAAAGGGTATAAAAGAAGAAAATCTAATGACATGGCCTCCTTGCTCACCTGATCTGAACCCCATTGAGAACCTGTGGTCCATCATCAAATGTGAGATTTACAAGGAGGGAAAACAGTACACCTCTCTGAACAGTGTCTGGGAGGCTGTGGTTGCTGCTGCACGCAATGTTGATGGTGAACAGATCAAAACACTGACAGAATCCATGGATGGCAGGCTTTTGAGTGTCCTTCAAAGAAAGGTGGCTATATTGATCACTGATTTGTTTTTGTTTTGTTTTTGAATGTCAGAAATGTATATTTGTGAATGTTGAGATGTTATATTGGTTTCACTGGTAAAAATAAATAAATGAAATGGGTATATATTTGTTTTTTGTTAAGTTGCCTAATAATTATGCACAGTAATAGTCACCTGCACACACAGATATCCCCCTAAAATAGCTATAACTAAAAACAAACTAAAAACTACTTCCAAAACTATTCAGCTTTGATATTAATGAGTTTTTTGGGTTCATTGAGAACATGGTTGTTGTTCAATAATAAAATTAATCCTCAAAAATACAACTTGCCTAATAATTCTGCACTCCCTGTATACACTACTGGAACAGAGCTATACACTCCCAAAGCAAAACCATGGCTGTTAAGTCACACAGATTTCTCCCGGTCACCCGGAGATGTGCACATATCACACTGTGCAGTCAGGGAGAGCACACCATTGTCATATACACAGTACAGCTAGAGAGGAGCTTGTCATGCACACAGTACAGCCAGAGAGAGCTTGTCATGCACACAGTACAGCCAGAGAGGAGCTTGTCATGCACACAGTACAGCCAGAGAGGAGCTGGTCATGCACACAGTGCAGCCAGAGGAACTTGTCATGCACACAGTACAGCCAGAGAGGAGATTGTCATGCACACAGTACAGCCAGAGGAACTTGTCATGCACACAGTACAGCCAGAGAGGAGCTTGTCATGCACACAGTACAGCCAGAGAGGAGTTTGCCATGCACACAGTACAGCCAGAGAGGAGATTGTCATGCACACAGTACAGCCAGAGAGGAGCTGGTCATGCACACAGTACAGCCAGAGAGGAGCTGGTCATGCACACAGTACAGCCAGAGGAACTTGTCATGCACACAGTACAGCCAGAGAGGAGCTTGTCATGCACACAGTACAGCCAGAGAGGAGTTTGCCATGCACACAGTACAGCCAGAGAGAGCTTGTCATGCACACAGTACAGCCAGAGAGAGAGCTTGTCATGCACACAGTGCAGCCAGAGGAACTTGTCATGCACACAGTACAGCCAGAGAGGAGCTTGTCATGCACACAGTGCAGCCAGAGGAACTTGTCATGCACACAGTACAGCCAGAGAGGAGCTTGTCATGCACACAGTACAGCCAGAGAGGAACTTGTCATGCACACAGTACAGCCAGAGAGGAGATTGTCATGCACACAGTACAGCCAGAGAGGAGCTGGTCATGCACACAGTACAGCCAGAGGAACTTGTCATGCACACAGTACAGCCAGAGAGGAGCTTGTCATGCACACAGTACAGCCAGAGAGGAGTTTGCCATGCACACAGTACAGCCAGAGAGAGCTTGTCATGCACACAGTACAGCCAGAGAGAGAGCTTGTCATGCACACAGTGCAGCCAGAGGAACTTGTCATGCACACAGTACAGCCAGAGAGGAGCTTGTCATGCACACAGTACAGCCAGAGAGGAGCTTGTCATGCACACAGTACAGCCAGAGAGAGCTTGTCATGCACACAGTACAGCCAGAGAGGAGCTTGTTGTCATGCACACAGTACAGCCAGAGAGAGCTTGTCATGTACACAGTACAGCCAGAGAGGAGCTTGTCATGCACACAGTACAGCCAGAGAGAACTTGTCATGCACACAGTACAGCCAGAGAGAGCTTGTCATGCACACAGTACAGCCAGAGAGGAGATTGTCATGCACACAGTGCAGCCAGAGGAGTTTGTCATGCACACAGTACAGCCAGAGAGAACTTGTCATGCACACAGTACAGCCAGAGAGAGCTTGTCATGCACACAGTACAGCCAAAGAGAGCTTGTCATGCACACAGTACAGCCAGGGAGGAGATTGTCATGCACAAAGTGCAGCCAGAGGAGTTTGTCATGCACACAGTACAGACAGAGAGGAGCTTGTTATGGACACAGTACAGCAAGAGAGGAGCTTGGCATGCACACAGTACAGCCAGAGAGGAGCTTGTCATGCACAAAGTACAGAAAGATAGGAGCTTGTCATGCACACAGTACAGCCAGAGAGGAGCTTGTCATGAAGTGTCTTCATGTTAACCCTATATGCTGTAACTGTCACCTATAAGACGTGCCTTTCATCTTTCAATAAACAGAATAGTTTTAGACTCATTGCTGCGTGGTCTGAGTGCTGTTCTCTGGATATCCTAATCAAATAATATATTCATTTCCAGCTGATACGGTGTGTTCCAGGCCAAGCTCTGACTGACACCCCCCCCCCCTGAAAACAACACCTAACAATTCTGGTGTCAGCTAGTGTGATTTGCACTGGGTAGGTAGATGAGTGAATCTGAACCTAAATTTAATTTTGGTAATAGGTGTTGGTTATATATGATAAAGGGTTACGGGGTTCCTGCAGTAAAGAAGCAGGTTTTTTTGCAGAGGTTTTTAGTCCTGCCGGCATTTGTGATAACTCCCTCTAGACAGGTTTACAGTCCTGTGCTAGTTTAGACAGGTGTGCAGTCCTGTCTGGTGAAGCGCGCAAAAGATAAAAAAGTTAGCATGCATTTGACGGGAGGTTTAAGACCCCCGGGCAAGTTGGCATCGCTGTGTTATGGTGAGTTTGAGTCTCATCTGTGTTGAAGTTTTCCCTATACATTCCTATAGTAGAGTTTGTGTTACCTATCACTGGATTTGAATTAGTATTTGGTGCTTTTGATTGCTTTTATTGCTATATGATTGTGTTGTGCTGTGCTGTGCTTAGAAAATATTAAGTGACTGTGCATGTAATAAATGGGGTCTGCTCATAGCAAAATATTGATAATAATGAATAGAGAAAAAGAGAATGTTATTGCATTTTTAATGTCTACAAAGGGGTTAACAGTTTCATTTCAAGGCAGGGAGCTGTGCATGCTGAAGTTTTCTCCTGCATTCAGAGAAGTTATGAGTAGAGAAAAGGCGGGTCCAGTGCTGTGTAATGAGTGTTGGTCTGTCGGTTTTTATTGTGTCTTGTATGACGTGTAAAAGATTTACTTTAAACCAAAAGAGAATGTATTATTCTGTTTGAGATTTGTTTGTCTCAATCTGTGGGGAAAATGGCCATTCCTTGCAAATTCAGACACTTTCAAATACATTTTAAATTTGTTGGAAAGTTAATCTTATTGTTTTCTTAAATGTCTTTGGTATGTTATGAAATATTTTCACTCTGAAAAAGAAAAAAGCGCAAAGAGAGACTCAAGTGCAATAAATAACACAAACGCTGCTGCTCTTAAAAATATGCACTTACAATGTTTTATTAATAATACAGCAGTTTAAAAACACAGCTTTCTCCTTTAGGGTAAAATATCCAAATACTCAGCTGCTCCGGTCTGTTTTCACAGCCTAGTTGTCTTTTTTTCCTTTTTTTCCCCAATGTCCGTTCCCTTCCGCTGTTCACCGGAACTGTCAGTGTATGGGAAATCCTTGTTCCTGGGGCTATGGTAGCCCTGAATGTCCAAAAAACAAAAAGCGTTCTATTCCTAGAACTACGGCTCCTCTGAAGAGCCAAAGTACAATCCTATGATACCTCTACGCGTTTCTTCTGCTATCGTGCAGACTTTCTCAAGAGGATGAAGAGTCAAATGCAGCAGAAGAAACGCGTAGAACAAGGATTTCCCATACACTGACAGTTCCGGTGAACAGCGGAAGGGAACGGACATTGGGGAAAAAAAGAAAAAAAGACAACTAGGCTGTGAAAACAGACCGGAGCAGCTGAGTATTTGGATATTTTACCCTAAAGGAGAAAGCTGTGTTTTTAAACTGCTGTATTATTAATAAAACATTGTAAGTGCATATTTTTAAGAGCAGCAGCGTTTGTGTTATTTATTGCACTTGAGTCTCTCTTTGCGCTTTTTTCTTTTTCAGAGTGAAAGTTTTTGCCCTACTTCATTTGGTGTGAAGGATCCATTTGGTAAACAAGCAGCAGAGGACTATAGTGATTTATGGACTGACATCTTTTGGAAAGTGGTAAAACGTTTTTGTTATTCCATTTGTTTTAATATTGATTTGTGTGTATTCTGTTTTGATTACCCTATAATTGCATACAGGGATTTGATTTATTTATCTAACATTTGTTAGATACCACACATGTTTGTTGTAAAAATTGATAAACAGAATTGACATTAGCGATTTTATTATAATTTTAAGAGGGAGTTAGCGCCACTTTTATTTATTTTTTGGTATGTTATGAAATATATTTTTCCTGAAAAGAAAGAGACTGTTGTTTTCTGTGTCACTAAGAGTTTGATGTATGTTGAAATTGCTTTAGAATAAATGTTGGGAGTGAATTTATGGTATGCAAGTTGATATGAGCTTGTGTGTGTATCGCTGTAAAAATGACCTTGGTGCATTTTTCTTTCGGAATGTTAATTATTCAGGCTAGTTTCTTAGCTAAGAAATCAGATGTTGTAATGAGGTATTTTGAAGTTTTATTGTTGTAACTTTATTTTAAAGTTATATGTTTGTTCTTAATTATGTGTGTTATTAATAGCAGTTTTTAGTTTTAAGTGATATTTGTTGTATGCAAATAAAGACTGTCCACCTGTTGCGGCATATAAATATATTGTTTTTTGCAAGTGAACTAATTAAGGGATTTGTGAATGTGCAGATGATTGTGTGACTTTCGGTCACGTTCTGGTAAATGAGAAAAAGATTAACAGGTTGATTCAAGTATGTTGTATTTGCAAGATTTGTGCAAGGAGTTAGTGGAAAAGATAAAATAAGGTTATAAGCTGTATATCATTACATATATCTAAAGTATTTGGGTCTGTTTCTGTTGCAAGTAAATTAAATGGGTATTACTTATGCTGTGATGTCTCTCATTTAAATATGAAGGTCATGATACAGTAAAGAAGTAGACTTTTTATGGTAAATAATACAAGTTTCCTAATCATGGTTAGGGTATACATATGTAATTTACATGATAAATGGTTAGTCCTTATAGGGACAGTACACTGTAAAATTGTTTATATATTAATGTATTTTCAATAACTTGTGATACAAGCTGAATAGTATAAAATATAGGAGAAATTGCATTTGCGAGTTTATTTGTATATATGAAGTAGCTGGTTTTGTGTTTTTAAAACACAGTTATTGTAATGGGTTGAATTTCGGATAATAAGCATATCTCATTGTGTTCCTTATCTTATATTTGTCTGTAAAACTCAGTGCTTAGACAGAACAATGGAAAATTGTCATTTTATTATTTAAAGGGTCCGTTCACTCATGGGAAAGGAGTTCATGAGCAGCAATAACACTGTATTAACAAGTAAAGGAGATAAAACATAAATGTAGTAGTTTGCAAAATATATTTTTAAATCTGCCGTTTAGATAGCAGTTACGCAGTGTAAATCAATTCCCTTTGTAATGCAAACTGAACTGATAAATTGCCTGCAACCTTTGTGTTGCGATCTGTGAGACTAGCGAAAAAGAAAAAAGAAGAAGAGAAAATATTTAAAGGGGTACAGGCAAACTGATATAAAATCTGAGATTTTAAAGAAATATTTACAGAGAAAGAAGATGAGGTTTATTGTAAGCCAAGCACTAGTATATTTAACTATGTCAGCAGTGTCAATTAAAGATATTTTTTAATTTGGGTAAAATGTCCCTTTAAGTAGCCTGCACCCCACTGTGAGTGTGTTTTTTTGATGCTGGCTGTGTTTTCTTAGGCTATCCAATGGACTTCAGTATACATTTTTATTATAAGTGAGCACAATGGATCATTGAGAACAAGTTAAAGGGGAAATTTTTGGACAAACTGTTTTTTTAATCTATTAGTGTAAATTATTATTATTGTTATTCTTTTAGAAAGCTCCTTTTGTTGTATACCATTGTTATATTTAGTTAGAAAGTTGCAAAATCGTGAATATCAAATTATATAAAAAAGTTAAATCAAATAATTGTGTATTTATTAAAATCTTGATTATGTAAAAGTATAAACTGGAGTCTAGAGCTTTTCACAAATTATTTGTGCCACACATGATTTATTTAACAGTGTATTTGCACTGTGCATGCAAGCAGGGGCTATATAGAACAGTGGCTGTACCATTATTATCTGATCTTTCCCAAAATATGATACTTAGGCGTTTGTGTGTTCCTTTGTAAATTTATGGTTAGGGATTTTATTTGTAAATATGCAACTGGAGTTTATTGATAATCTAAAGTGATTGCATTATTAGTGTGATCTCATAGTATTGTGCACAGTAGAATTTGCAGAACCAGGGTATCGATGGTTGTTATAGGATTTTAATTATTTGTAGTGTTTATTTATTTAATTATGGTTGTTAACAGATTGTGTCGGCTGTTAATGTTTTGTTTTGTGGAATGGACAGTTGGTTTTCAGTGTTTTCTAAGAGAATGTTATGTTTTTATTTTTAGTGAATACATGTGGAAGGGTGCTGTTTGAATGGAATATTGAATGTTGAGGTGTATTTGATTTTGCCTGATAAGAATAGTATACTACATGCATGAGTGGAGTGCATGAATTGTCTTTGAGTTTACTGTTATATTGTGTTTGCATGACACATAGGGTGTTTCACGCGAACAAAGGGGGAAGTATTGCTGAGTATCTTTATGTGATTTGGGTGATTATTATTTTAAGTAAGTAAATGAACCTAAAATGTTTTTATTTTTCTATTTTGTTCTTAACACAATATTTGTATTTGCAGGATGAGATCATAAAGCTGTATCCAGAGAATAAAGACACTAACTGAATTATTTTTGAGTTTTTCATATTTAGGTACAATCTGTACAGATAAAATTCCATAGTGCACTCTCCAAAAGATTGAAGATTGAATGCAAATAAACCTTTTAAAGAAAGAAAAAATTATGATAAAAGACCTTTTGTCAAGCTTGTTTTAACTACCATACTGCAGTAAAAGTTGCTGAACTATCTTTGGATCCATTATTTGCTTTGCATGCTGGTACCAGCCCCAGAACTGGACTCTGGGTAATCTATGACTGTTTCCTATGATGTGTGTCTTCAGAACATAAAGACTATCCTTCTCTGGACTGTGCCTTGCCTGTTGGTATTGAGGACCTGTTACACTGTTACAGAGTCAACCACAATTAAATTAGGGGAGTATTGTTTTAACTTGTTTACTTATATTGCTTGTTTTGTATTTTCTTGTAATTGTTATTTTTTGTTGATCATATTAGTTTTAAGAAGTCATATAGCTTTGTCTGCGGAAAAGTATGCCTTATTTGTATTAGTACACATTGTAGTTTATGTACTTAAACAAAGTAACCCTCTAGATAAGTGTAACTCTAAACCTTGCAGTATTGTAACCTATTGAATGGCCCACTGAGTATAGAAAATATGTTTGCACCTTTATAGTTTAAAGAAAATGCTGCAATTTATCAGAATATTTTAGACCCTTCACCCTTGTAGAACATAGTGAGGACACGTCTCAGCTAGCAATTTATATTAATTAGAAATTAATTAGAAATATTTGTTTAGGGAGTAGCATAATTATACTTATATTGATGATATATTTTCTACCTACCGTGGCTCTTGGAGCTGTGTTACGAAAGCAAATGTATTTTTTCCCTTTTATTAATTGGTATGGTATCTGCAATTTGAATTTGGTAATTCCAGATGTTTGTCAATGAAAGGAATTATCTTACCATAAAGATGTGTTTACCTTTAAAAGATTTTGTAGTTTTAATGATGTTATGATTGTATTCTTTCCTCATACAGGAGTGTGAGAGAATTTAGGTTGCATAAAATAATTAGTAAACTAGTAGTGTTTATATCAGACGAGACTGCTGACTATTAAGATCATAGTTGGAGAATTAAAAACAGAATTTATGTTTACCTGATAAATTTCTTTCTCCAACGGTGTGTCCGGTCCACGGCGTCATCCTTACTTGTGGGATATTCTCTTCCCCAACAGGAAATGGCAAAGAGCCCAGCAAAGCTGGTCACATGATCCCTCCTAGGCTCCGCCTACCCCAGTCATTCGACCGACGTTAAGGAGGAATAATAGCATAGGAGAAACCATATGGTACCGTGGTGACTGTAGTTAAAGAAAATAAATTATCAGACCTGATTAAAAAACCAGGGCGGGCCGTGGACCGGACACACCGTTGGAGAAAGAAATTTATCAGGTAAACATAAATTCTGTTTTCTCCAACATAGGTGTGTCCGGTCCACGGCGTCATCCTTACTTGTGGGAACCAATACCAAAGCTTTAGGACACGGATGAAGGGAGGGAGCAAATCAGGTCACCTAAATGGAAGGCACCACGGCTTGCAAAACCTTTCTCCCAAAAATAGCCTCAGAAGAAGCAAAAGTATCAAACTTGTAAAATTTGGTAAAAGTGTGCAGTGAAGACCAAGTCGCTGCCCTACATATCTGATCAACAGAAGCCTCGTTCTTGAAGGCCCATGTGGAAGCCACAGCCCTAGTGGAATGAGCTGTGATTCTTTCGGGAGGCTGCCGTCCGGCAGTCTCGTAAGCCAATCTGATGATGCTTTTAATCCAAAAAGAGAGAGAGGTAGAAGTTGCTTTTTGACCTCTCCTTTTACCTGAATAAACAACAAACAAGGAAGATGTTTGTCTAAAATCCTTTGTAGCATCTAAATAGAATTTTAGAGCGCGAACAACATCCAAATTGTGCAACAAGCGTTCCTTCTTTGAAACTGGTTTCGGACACAGAGAAGGTACGATAATCTCCTGGTTAATGTTTTTGTTAGAAACAACTTTTGGAAGAAAACCAGGTTTAGTACGTAAAACCACCTTATCTGCATGGAACACCAGATAAGGAGGAGAACACTGCAGAGCAGATAATTCTGAAACTCTTCTAGCAGAAGAAATTGCAACTAAAAACAAAACTTTCCAAGATAATAACTTAATATCAACGGAATGTAAGGGTTCAAACGGAACCCCCTGAAGAACTGAAAGAACTAAATTGAGACTCCAAGGAGGAGTCAAAGGTTTGTAAACAGGCTTGATTCTAACCAGAGCCTGAACAAAGGCTTGAACATCTGGCACAGCTGCCAGTTTTTTGTGAAGTAACACCGACAAGGCAGAAATCTGTCCCTTCAGGGAACTTGCCGATAATCCTTTTTCCAATCCTTCTTGAAGGAAGGATAGAATCCTAGGAATCTTAACCTTGTCCCAAGGGAATCCTTTAGATTCACACCAACAGATATATTTTTTCCAAATTTTGTGGTAAATCTTTCTAGTTACAGGCTTTCTGGCCTGAACAAGAGTATCGATAACAGAATCTGAGAAACCTCGCTTCGATAAAATCAAGCGTTCAATCTCCAAGCAGTCAGCTGGAGTGAAACCAGATTCGGATGTTCGAACGGACCCTGAACAAGAAGGTCTCGTCTCAAAGGTAGCTTCCAAGGTGGAGCCGATGACATATTCACCAGATCTGCATACCAAGTCCTGCGTGGCCACGCAGGAGCTATCAAGATCACCGACGCCCTCTCCTGATTGATCCTGGCTACCAGCCTGGGGATGAGAGGAAACGGCGGGAACACATAAGCTAGTTTGAAGGTCCAAGGTGCTACTAGTGCATCCACTAGAGCCGCCTTGGGATCCCTGGATCTGGACCCGTAGCAAGGAACTTTGAAGTTCTGACGAGAGGCCATCAGATCCATGTCTGGAATGCCCCATAGTTGAGTGACTTGGGCAAAGATTTCCGGATGGAGTTCCCACTCCCCCGGATGCAATGTCTGACGACTCAGAAAATCCGCTTCCCAATTTTCCACTCCCGGGATGTGGATAGCAGACAGGTGGCAGGAGTGAGACTCCGCCCATAGAATAATCTTGGTCACTTCTTCCATCGCTAGGGAACTCCTTGTTCCCCCCTGATGGTTGATGTACGCAACAGTCGTCATGTTGTCTGATTGAAACCGTATGAACTTGGTCCTCGCTAGCTGAGGCCAAGCCTTGAGAGCATTGAATATCGCTCTCAGTTCCAGAATATTTATCGGTAGAAGAGATTCTTCCCGAGACCAAAGACCCTGAGCTTTCAGGGATCCCCAGACCGCGCCCCAGCCCATCAGACTGGCGTCGGTCGTGACAATGACCCACTGTGGTCTGCGGAATGTCATCCCTCGTGACAGGTTGTCCAGGGACAGCCACCAACGGAGTGAGTCTCTGGTCCTCTGATTTACTTGTATCTTTGGAGACAAGTCTGTATAGTCCCCATTCCACTGACTGAGCATGCACAGTTGTAATGGTCTTAGATGAATGCGCGCAAAAGGAACTATGTCCATTGCCGCTACCATCAACCCGATCACTTCCATGCACTGAGCTACGGAAGGAAGAAGAACGGAATGAAGTATTCGACAAGAGTCCAGAAGTTTTGTCTTTCTGGCCTCTGTTAGAAAAATCCTCATTTCTGAGGAGTCTATAATTGTTCCCAAGAAGGGAACCCTTGTTGACGGGGATAGAGAACTCTTTTCCACGTTCACTTTCCAGCCGTGCGATCTGAGAAAGGCCAGGACGATGTCCGTGTGAGCCTTTGCTCGAGGGAGGGACGACGCTTGAATCAGAATGTCGTCCAGGTAAGGTACTACTGCAATGCCCCTTGGTCTTAGCACAGCTAGAAGGGACCCTAGTACCTTTGTGAAAATCCTTGGAGCAGTGGCTAATCCGAAAGGAAGCGCCACGAACTGGTAATGTTTGTCCAGGAATGCAAACCTTAGGAACCGATGATGTTCCTTGTGGATAGGAATATGTAGATACGCATCCTTTAAATCCACCGTGGTCATGAATTGACCTTCCTGGATGGAAGGAAGGATAGTTCGAATGGTTTCCATCTTGAACGATGGGACCTTGAGAAATTTGTTTAAGATCTTGAGATCTAGGATTGGTCTGAACGTTCCCTCTTTTTTGGGAACTATGAACAGATTGGAGTAGAACCCCATCCCTTGTTCTCTCAATGGAACAGGATGAATCACTCCCATTTTTAACAGGTCTTCTACACAATGTAAGAACGCCTGTCTTTTTATGTGGTCTGAAGACAACTGAGACCTGTGGAACCTCCCCCTTGGGGGAAGTCCCTTGAATTCCAGAAGATAACCCTGGGAGACTATTTCTAGCGCCCAAGGATCCAGAACATCTCTTGCCCAAGCCTGAGCGAAGAGAGAGAGTCTGCCCCCCACCAGATCCGGTCCCGGATCGGGGGCCGATATTTCATGCTGTCTTGGTAGCAGTGGCAGGTTTCTTGGCCTGCTTTCCCTTGTTCCAGCCTTGCATTGGTCTCCAAGCTGGCTTGGCCTGAGAAGTATTACCCTCTTGCTTAGAGGACGTAGCACCTTGGGCTGGTCCGTTTTTACGAAAGGGACGAAAATTAGGTCTATTTTTTGCCTTGAAAGGCCGATCCTGAGGAAGGGCATGGCCCTTACCCCCAGTGATATCAGAGATAATCTCTTTCAAGTCAGGACCAAACAGCGTTTTCCCCTTGAAAGGAATGTTTAGTAGCTTGTTCTTGGAAGACGCATCAGCCGACCAAGATTTCAACCAAAGCGCTCTGCGCGCCACAATAGCAAACCCAGAATTCTTAGCCGCTAACTTAGCCAATTGCAAAGAGGCGTCTAGAGTGAAAGAATTAGCCAATTTGAGAGCATTGACTCTGTCCATAATCTCCTCATAAGGAGGAGAGTCACTATCGAGCACCTTAATCAGTTCATCAAACCAGAAATATGCGGCTGTAGTGACAGGGACAATGCATGAAATGGGTTGTAGAAGGTAACCCTGCTGAACAAACATCTTTTTAAGCAAACCTTCTAATTTTTTATCCATAGGATCTTTGAAAGCACAACTATCCTCTATGGGAATAGTGGTGCGTTTGTTTAAAGTAGAAACCGCTCCCTCGACCTTGGGGACTGACTGCCATAAGTCCTTTCTGGGGTCGACCATAGGAAACAATTTTTTAAATATGGGGGGAGGGACGAAAGGAATACCGGGCCTTTCCCATTCTTTATTAACAATGTCCGCCACCCGCTTGGGTATAGGAAAAGCTTCTGGGAGCCCCGGCACCTCTAGGAACTTGTCCATTTTACATAGTTTCTCTGGGATGACCAAATTTTCACAATCATCCAGAGTGGATAATACCTCCTTAAGCAAAATGCGGAGATGTTCCAATTTAAATTTAAAAGTAATCACATCAGATTCAGCCTGCTGAGAAATGTTCCCTAAATCAGTAATTTCTCCCTCAGACAAAACCTCCCTGGCCCCCTCAGATTGGGTTAGGGGCCCTTCAGAGATATTAATATCAGCGTCGTCATGCTCTTCAGTAACTAAAACAGAGCATCCACGCTTACGCTGACAACGGTTCATTTTGGCTAAAATGTTTTTGACAGAATTATCCATTACAGCCGTTAATTGTTGCATAGTAAGGAGTATTGGCGCGCTAGATGTACTAGGGGCCTCCTGAGTGGGCAAGACTCGTGTAGACGAAGGAGGGAATGATGCAGTACCATGCTTACTCCCCTCACTTGAGGAATCATCTTGGGCATCATTGTCATTATCACATAAATCACATTTATTTAAATGAATAGGAATTCTGGCTTCCCCACATTCAGAACACAGTCTATCTGGTAGTTCAGACATGTTAAACAGGCATAAACTTGATAAGAAAGTACAAAAAACGTTTTGAAATAAAACCGTTACTGTCACTTTAAATTTTAAACTGAACACACTTTATTACTGCAATTGCGAAAAAACATGAAGGAATTGTTCAAAATTCACCAAACTTTCACCACAGTGTCTTAAAGCCTTGAAAATATTGCACACCAATTTTGGAAGCTTTAACCCTTAAAATAACGGAACCGGAGCCGTTTTAAGCTTTAACCCCTTTACAGTCCCTGGTATCTGCTTTGCTGAGACCCAACCAAACCCAAAGGGGAATACGATCCCAAATGACGCCTTCAGAAGTCTTTTATAAGTATCAGAGCTCCTCTCACATGCGACTGCATGCCATGCCTCTCAAAAACAAGTGCGCAACACCGGCGCGAAAATGAGACTCTGCCTATGCTTTGGGAAAGCCCCTAAAGAATAAGGTGTCTAAAACAGTGCCTGCCGATATTATTATATCAAAATACCCAGAATAAATGATTCCTCAAGGCTAAATAAGTGTTAATATCAATCGATTTAGCCCAAAAAATGTCTACAGTCTAAATAAGCCCTTGTGAAGCGCTTATTTACAATCGTAATAAACATGGCTTACCGGATCCCATAGGGAAAATGACAGCTTCCAGCATTACATCGTCTTGTTAGAATGTGTCATACCTCAAGCAGCAAAGGACTGCAAACTGTTCCCCCAACTGAAGTTAATTGCTCTCAACAGTCCTGTGTGGAACAGCCATGGATTTTAGTTACGGTTGCTAAAATCATTTTCCTCATACAAACAGAATTCTTCATCTCTTTTCTGTTTCTGAGTAAATAGTACATACCAGCACTATTTGAAAATAACAAACTCTTGATTGAATAATGAAAAACTACAGTTAAACACTAAAAAACTCTAAGCCATCTCCGTGGAGATGTTGCCTGTACAACGGCAAAGAGAATGACTGGGGTAGGCGGAGCCTAGGAGGGATCATGTGACCAGCTTTGCTGGGCTCTTTGCCATTTCCTGTTGGGGAAGAGAATATCCCACAAGTAAGGATGACGCCGTGGACCGGACACACCTATGTTGGAGAAAACATTACAGATAGTAGCTTTGCAGAATAAATCAACACTAGGTTCTTTTATTTTTAGTAGTTCCAAAAGAAAGTGTGAAGAAACTAATTTTAAAGAAAATATTTTTAGTGGCTGTTTTTATTTTTTCATTTTTGTTGCAGGGCAGGCCTTAGCATAAGTTACTTAGCATAGCCATTCAGCCTCTTGATGAAGTCTAGCAGTTTTCAGTTGCTTAGTTTTCATGAAGTATCATTTAAATTGTATAGAGAAGCTGGGAGTTATTCTCTGTAAAAGTTTCAATGTATTTAGTTTGTATTATATATCCACAATGTTTTCCTGGTTTTGAATGACATAGGATAAGTTAAGCTAAAGGAATTGTGATGCCTACAAAAAGGTGAAAGAAGTTTTATTTGGACATAATTGTGATTGTATCAGGGTGTTTGCTCATCTTGTGCTGTTTTGATTCCTTCTTAGACTCCTTCTGACTCGAGTGTCTGCTTGCTATGGGGATCCACTGGCTTTCCTTGTCTACCCCATGAACAAACCATCAGACTTCCAGCATCTACCTGCAGAAGAACACTGGATAAGCACCCCTATTGCAAATGGACTATGGTATTGAGGCAGAGTGTCTGAGGAAGGTGGAGCGCTCTAAGAGGACAAAGACTGTTCTTAAAGTGATCAGAGGCCACCCAGAGACACTTGTGCTGTTCCAATGTCATGCTTCACTGTGGAGAATGTACAAAGCAAGAAACTGTTGGAAATATTGGAGGGTGCTAGCAATGCTGGTGGAGAAATAAAGACGCAGCGTTGTTTGGGGGTAGATAGGGGGCTGGTTGGGTCTTTGTGCAGATAGACCAGTAGTTTGAGGATGCTGGGATGTGGACGGAGAGTATTGGAGAGGCCGCACCTATGTGCAGTGACAAATTGTGCCCTATTGGCCTATAAAATTATAGCAGTAAATGTGAATACCTGTCTCTACAGTATTCTCACATAGATTCATGTTATACCAAAGTATCAGGCTTATATTGTTGTTAAAGGATTTACTCATTTTCTGTGCTTTTCTTTTTTTATGTTATTCTGTTAGAATAAAAGGGTGGTATGTTAGGAATTGTTAGCATGACCGGCACCATTTTGTTATTAGCTGCCATTTTGTCTTAAGGCATCCATCTTGTCTAATACACATTTTATTATAGCAGTCATTATGTAGTGAGAAATATGCTGATGTTAGTAAGAATTCTATTAGTTTTATTGGCCTTGCAAATGTTCCTGGCAATGCGCCTGGAAGTCCGTTATCTAGTTAAGAGGCCCAAACGGCCTTGCTTTGGGATGAGCTATGCGCACAGATGTATTTTCGCTACTGTTATAAGAAATACTCCTTCATACTCCTCTCTCACTCAATTATTTCAATAAGCTTCTTTTGTTCATGAAATATGGTATGATATGAAGTGTCATCATGTTAACCCTATATGCTGTAACAGTCGCCTATAAGACGTGCCTTTCATCTTTCAATAAACAGAATAGTTTTAGACTCATTGCTGTGTGGTCTGAGTGCTGTTCTCTGGATAGCCTAATCAAATAATATATTCATTTCCAGCTGATACGGTGTGTTCCAGGCCAAGCTCTGAATGACACCCCCCCCTGAAAACAACACCTAACACTTGTCATGCACACAGTACAGCCAGAGAGGAGCTTGTTATGCACACAGTACAGCCAGAGGAGATTGTTATGCACACAGTACAGCCAGAGAGGAGCTTGTCATGCACACAGTACAGCCAGAGAGGAGCTTGTCATGCACACAATACAGCCAGAGAGGAGCTTGTCATGCACACAGTACAGCCAGAGGAGCTTGGCATGCACACAGTACAGCCAGAGAGGAGCTTGTCATGCACACAGTACAGCCAGAGAGGAGCTTGTCATGCACACAGTACAGCCAGAGGAGCTTGTCATGCACACAGTATAGCCAGAGAGGAGCTTGTCAAACACACAGTACAGCCAGAGAGGAGCTTGTCATGCACACAGTACAGCCAGAGAGGAGCTTGTCATGCACACAGTACAGCCAGAGAGAGCTTGTCATGCACACAGTACAGGCAGAGAGGAGCTTGTCATGCACACAGTACAGCCAGAGAGGAGCCTGTCATGCACACAGTACAGCCAGAGAGAGCTTGTCATGCACACAGTACAGCCAGAGAGTAGCTTGTCAAACACACAGTACAGCCAGAGAGGAGCTTGTCATGAACACAGTACAGCCAGAGAGGAGCTTGTCATGCACACAGTACAGCCAGAGAGGAGCTTGTCATGCACACAGTACAGCCAGAGGAGCTTGTCATGCACACAGTACAGCCAGAGAGGAGCTTGTCATACACACAGTACAGCCAGAGAGGAGCTTGTCATGCACACAGTACAGCCAGAGAGGAGCTTGTCATGCACACAGTACAGCCAGAGAGGAGCTTGTCATGCACACAGTACAGCCAGAGAGGAGCTTGTCATGCACACAGTACAGCCAGAGAGGAGCTTGTCATGCACACAGTACAGCCAGAGAGGAGCTTGTCATGCACACAGTACAGCCAGAGAGAGCTTGTCATGCACACAGTACAGCCAGAGAGTAGCTTGTCATACACACAGTATAGCCAGAGAGAGCTTGCCATACACACAGTACAGACAGAGAGGAGCTTGTCATGCACACAGTACAGCCAGAGAGGAGCTTGTCATGCACACAGTACAGACAGAGATTAGCTTGTCAGACACAAAGTACAGACAGAGAGGATCTTGTCATGCACACAGTACAGCCAGAGGAGCTTGTCATGCACACAGTACAGCCAGAGAGGAGCTTGTCATACACACATTACAGCCAGAGAGGAGCTTGTCATGCACACAGTACAGCCAGAGAGGAGCTTGTCATGCACACAATACAGCCAGAGAGGAGCTTGTCATGCACACAGTACAGCCAGAGGAGCTTGTCATGCATACAGTACAGCCAGAGAGGAGCTTGCCATACACACAGTACAGCCAGAGAGGAGCTTGCCATGCACACAGTACAGCCAGAGGAGCTTGTCATGCACACAGTACAGCCAGAGAGGAGCTTGTCATGCACACAGTACAGCCAGAGAGGAGCTTGTCATGCACACAGTACAACCAGAGAGGAGCTTGTCATGCACACAGGACAACCAGAGGAGCTTGTCCTGTGTGATCATGTGACATCCGGGGTAACAATTTAAATACCCTTTCCTGCTGCAGCACATTCCTGTGTGATCATGTGACATCCAGTTGTCCTACTTATAACCTGTACTTCAGAGATTGGAATATATCATACTGCTGGCTATTTATCCCATTTAAAGTACAGGTTACTCCCTCCTGGAACGCCCCGCTAACTCTCACAGAACACCTACGTCATAATCTGATTATACTCCCCCTTGGAACGCCAAAGGTAACTCCCTAATACCTGGTATTTTGGGCTGGACTGTCATTTTGGATGCGGTCAGACTGATATACTACCTGAAAGTTCTCTTCTGTGAAAAGCACAGTTAGGGCAGAAAGAGGCTGCACCCTGGGTGGGGACCATCCCATATGGTGGGCTATTGAGCACCATCTGTTCCCAGTTGAGCTCCTTTCTTTTGTGTTTTTAGTCTCCCTAATAGAGCCTACATCTACGTCATGTCTTCCCTATACTCCCACTGGAATGCCCAGCTAACTCACACAGAACGCCTACACCTACGTCATGTCTTCTCTATACTCCCACTGGAATGCCCAGCTAACTCACACAGAACGCCTGCACCTACGTCAAGTCTTCTCTATACTCCCACTGGAATGCCCAGCTAACTCACACAGAACGCCTACACCTATGTCAAGTCTTCTCTATACTCCCACTGGAATGCCCAGCTAACTCACACAGAACGCCTACACCTACGTCATGTCTTCCCTATACTCCCACTGGAACGCCCAGCTAACTCACACAGAACGCCTACACCTACGTCATGTCTTCTCTATACTCCCACTGGAATGCCCAGCCAACTCACACAGAAAGCCTACACCTACGTCATGTCTTCTCTATACTTCCACTGGAATGCCCAGCTAACTCACACAGAACGCCTACACCTACGTCATGTCTTCTCTATTTTCCTACTGGAATGCCCAGCTAACTCACACAGAATGCCTACACCTACGTCATGTCTTCCCTATACTCCCACTAGAATGCCCAGCTAACTCACACAGAACGCCTACACCTATGTCATGTCTTCCCTATACTCCCACTGGAATGCCCAGCTAACTTACACAGAATGCCTACACTAACGTCATGTCTTCCCTATACTCCCACTGGAATGCCCAGCTAACTCACACAGAATGCCTACACCTACGTAAGGTCTGCAATCTACCTGACTAATAAAGTATACAAAAAAATATCTCCTTATTATAACTATAGGAGTTATGTCGCTACATTTATGTCCAATGTTAAAATGATATATTTTCTCATGTATAATTTATATTATGTTAAGTATTGTAGCTAATTTAAAATGTAGTTATTTTTGATTGTTCATTTTATTAATTTAAACATAATTATATTATTTAAATTATATATTTATGCTTAAACTAATAGAAATAACAATAACCAAAAACATTAATTATGCTTACCTGATAATTTCATTTCCATCATGGGGAGGAGAGTCCACGGCTTAATTCATTACTTGTGGGAAATAAGAACCTGGCCACCAGGAGGAGGCAAAGACACCCCAGCCAAAGGCTTAAATACCTCCCCCACTCCCCTCATCCCCCAGTCATTCTGCCGAGGGAACAAGGAACAGTAGGAGAAATATCAGGGTATAAATGGTGCCAGAAGAACAAATACAATTTAGGTCCGCTCAACGGAGCAACGGGCGGGAGTCGTGGACTCTACTCCCCACGATGGAAACAACATTTTCAGATAAGTCCACAGGTTCATTCATTACTTGTGCAAAACAAATACCCAAGTTCTAGAGGAGACTGAAGGAAAAATGGTAGGGGAAAAGGCGGACCCTAATCTGAGGGCACCAGAGCCTGCAAAACCTTTCTCCCAAAAACCCTTCCACAGAAGCAATAACGTTAAATTTGTAAAACTTTGTAAAAGTATGTAAGGAGGACCTGGTAGCCGCCTTACAAATCTACTCCATAGAGGCCTCATTCTTAAAGGCTCAAGAAGAAGCCACAGCTCTTGTGGAATAAGCCGTGATCCTCTGCGGAGGCTTATGTCCCGCTGTCTCATAGGCTAAGCGAATCATGTGCCTCAACCAAAAAGACAAAGAAGTAGCAGAGGCCTTATGGCCCTTACGCTTCCCTGAATACACCACAAACAGAGATGAAGACTGTCTGAAATCCTTAGTAGCCTGAAGGCACGAACAACATCCAAATTATGAAGTAACCTCTCCTTTGGAGAAGAAGGGTTAGGACACAAAGAAGGAACAACTATTTTGTGATTGATGTTACGATGAGACATAACCTTGGGAAGAAATACCAAGCCAATGCGAAGAACAGCCTTATCGGCGTGAAAAACCAAATAAGGAGGCTCCCATTGCAAGGCCATCAACTCAGAAACTCTGCGTGCCGATGCAATAGCTAAACAGGAAGAGGACCTTCCATGAAAGAGTCTTAATGTCAATAGAGTGCATAGGTTCAAACAGAACCCTCTGCAATACCTTAAGAACTAAGTTTAAGCTCCAGGGAGGAGCGGACTGTCTGAAGACAGGTTCGATTCTAGACAGAGCCTGAACAAAAGACTGAATGTCAGGAAGCTCAGCGAGCCTCTTGTGCAACAAGACTGATAATGCCGAAATCTGTCCCTTTAAGGAACTGGCAGCAAGCCCCTTCTCCAGACCATCCTGAAGAAAGGAAAGAATCCTGGATACCTTAACCTTATGCCAAGGATATCCATGCAACTCACACCAGGACAAGTAAGTTCTCCACACCTTATGATAGATGCGCGAGTGACAGGCTAACTAGCCTGAACTAGACTATTAATCATCGTCTCAAGAAAAATCTCGTTTGGCCAAGACTAAGCGTTCAATCTCCACGCAGTCAGCCTCAGAGAATCTAGATTTTGATGTTGAAAGGGACCCTGTTCCAGCAGATCCCTGCAACAGGGTAACCTCCAAGGAGGAGAGGATGACATCCTCACCAAATTCGCAAACCACGTCCTCCGCGGCCACGACTGAGTGATCAGAATGGCCGAAGCTCGCACCTGCTTGATGCGGCCCACTACACGAGGAAGAAGCGGTAACGGTGGAAAAATGTAAGCTACGTTGAATCCCCAAGGCACCGCTAAGGCATCTATCAGCTCTGCCTGGGGATCTTGCAATTGAGTCTGAGATCTATCTCCGGCATTCCCCATCTGAGACAAATCTCTGCAAACACCTCAGGGTGGAGAGACCATTCCCCCGGATGAAAGGACTGCATGCTTAGAAAGTCAGCTTCCCAGTTGTCTATACCCAGAATGTGGATTGCTGAGAGCGAGCAGTTGTGGGACACCCATTCCAAAATCTGAGACACCTCCCTCATTGCTAGGGAGCTTCTCGTACCCCCCCTGATGGTTGATGTAGGCCACCGAGGTAATGTTGTCGGTCTGGAATCTGATGAAGCTGCTTGAAATTCGAGAATGTTTATCGGAAGGAGAGACTCATCCAGGGTCCATTTTCCTTGTGCCATCCTGGCACCCCAAATAGCTCCCCATCCTGCCAGACTTGCGTCCTTGGTCACAATCTCCCAGTACAGTCTCAGGAAGGATATCCCTAGGGACAGTTGTTCTGGACGGATCCACCAAGAGAGGGAGTTCTGAGTCCGAACGTAAAGGGACATCTGCTGTAATAGATATGAATGATCGCCGTTCCACTGTCTCAACATGCACAACTGAAGAAGTCTGAGATGGAACCTGGCGAATAGAATGACATCTATGCTGGATGTCATGATTTTGATCATCGCTGTGTCTCCGCAGCTCCCGGAACTGTCTTCTTCCTCTGCCGCATCACATTGCCTAGTAACGTGACACGGTCTCTCTCTCTGGCACTCCTCAATGACGTCACACGCCTCTTCAAAATTCCGGCAGGTCTTTTCTTTGGTGCCCGTTTGTCAGATTTTGTTTCCTGGCTCCTATACTGACCGTGAGTGCCTTATATTTAAATCTGCCTAAAGGAACTTTAACCATTGCCTGCCTGATTACTCAATTGCCTAAATCCCTAAATCTTCCTAAAGGAACTTTGCCCATTGCCTGCCTGACTACTCTTTTGCTTCATCCCTATATCTGCCTGCTTGAAAGTGACATTGACCATTGATTTGCCTGACCACTCTGCAGCCTCATCCTAAAATCTGTTAAAGGGACATTGACCATTGCTTTGCCTGACCACTCTGCTGCCTCATCCTAAAATCTGCTTAAAGGGACATTGACCATTGCTTTGCCTGACCACTCTGCTGCCTCATCCTTAAATCTGCTTAAAGAGACATTGACCATTGCTTTGACTGATTATTGTAACGGATCATCAACTGCCTGCTTTAACGTGATACTGACCTCTGCTTAGCCTGACCACTCTAATGGATCATCCTCTGCCTTCTTTAAGTTTCAGTACCTTATACTCCCTCATCTCATCCCATGACCCTGCATTATCTGTGAGTACACAGTTTTCTTTTCCTGCATTTAGCTGTTTTGCATTTCTTTCCTGAGTGGGTCACTTCCTGGTTTTCTCTCAGTGTGCTAGCGTGTACTTAGAGGTGGACGGCTCAGTAGTACTAGACTTCCTCTTATTTTTAGATGGCACCATCCACTTTAGGGACAGTCCCCCATAGCTCGAGCTGAGAGTCCGGAACGGGGAACAGTTTCTTAAAGTAAAAAGAAGGGGAAAAGGAAGAACCTAATCGCTCCCATTCATTCTTAATAATATTAGCCATCTTAACGGGAACCGGGAAGGTCTGAGGTACCACCCTGTCCTCATATACTTTATCAAGCTTAGGAATCGAAGGTACCTCTGGAAGCTTTGGTTCCAGAATCTCCAGAGTAGCAAGCACTTGCTTCAGCAAAAAGCGCAAATTCTCCATCCTAAATCTAAAGTCAGGCTCCGCTGCAGCCGGAGGCATAAATGACATGGATTCCGACCCAGAAAGGGCCTCCTCCGAAGAGTCGGATTGGGCCTCATCAGCAGATAACACCTCTGATATTTCCATAGGCGTAGATAATTCTTGGGCCGGACCGCCAAGATGCGAGCTACAATTGCGCTTAGCAGAACGTGGTAAAACATAGATCACCTTCGATACCGCTGTTTGCAATTGATCCGCAAAATCTGACGAAGCTCTCCCGTAGGAGTAATGGTTGGACCATGGGGCGCTGCATGTGCAATAGGAGATGGATGCAGGGAACACACCTCACGGGATGGAGAACCCTCAGAGGTGGATGGCTCAGTAGTACTAGACATCCTCTTATTTTTAGATGTTGCAACATTATCAAGGCATGTGGAACATAGCTGAGCAGGCTGATCTACCATAACCTCCTCACAATAAACACAGGTATGAGACTTTGTTAAAGAGGGAGTACACTCTAACGCGTCAGAGTCCTCCATAGCTTGCGCCTTTATTACGGACTAGATTTTAATAATAAAAAGGGCACCTTTATAACCTCCAATGGCCGGAGCACTCACCACCTCCTATGACCTGAACTACAGAAACCGCTTTGTCTCTTGCACCAGTCAAGCAGAAGTTGCCTAGGCCACACTCGGTCACATGGAGTGCCTCGCAGGACCATCCCTGCACTAGGGAAGA
This sequence comes from Bombina bombina, assembly GCF_027579735.1. NCBI lineage: Eukaryota > Metazoa > Chordata > Amphibia > Anura > Bombinatoridae > Bombina > Bombina bombina. Next base: position 200,232,095 of record NC_069505.1, on the reverse strand, counting down.
AAATCCAAAAAAACGGCCGCGCAAATACTCCCGGAAGAGAACCTGTCAGTTTCACCATTGCCGAGCCTCATCTCTCACATAACACAGCAAGGACACAATAAACAATATTATGTATAGACCCCCCTGTTCAATAATCCCCCTTACAGGAATATTAACCCTTGATTCTATAAAGAGAAAGGTGTCATACTGTGACCCTGTCTTCTCCTTTATCATTATGAATAAAATAAAATGAAACGATCTTACCAGAATCTATGCCATGGAACAGGAACACGGCCCTTCAAGTATGACAGGTTAGTAGTATCGCTCCTGACATGGACTTGAGCGCAGAAAGCAGGCAGTGAAACTCGTCAACGCTGATTGCTTATGGAGCTGTTAATATGAGTCGGGATGGTTTCGCAGAAAGACTATCCCTGCATCTCCGGACTGTAACTTACACCCAGGCTCTCACTGAGAGGCTGACAGGACTACTTAAAACTCCAGTCCCATTGCAGAGTACTACCCTCCATAAGCGACTACTACGAATCTTCCGAAAACTTCTCTGCCATCCTCCTGTGACGAAAGGCAAAGAATGACTTTGGGATGAGGGGAGTGGGGGAGGTATTTAAGCCTTTGGCTGGTGTGTCTTTGCCTCCTCCTGGTGGCCAGGTTTTTATTTCCCACAAGTAATGAATGAATTTGTGGACTCTCCTCTCCTTTAGATGGAAAACTACATTTTAAATTAGATACAATACTTAAAATAATACGCATTATACATGACAATGCATACTATTTAAATATAGAATATAAATTCAATACTATAATAAACTATTAACCCCTTACATGCCCTCACCCCCAGCGCAATCTACACTATTAACCCCTAATCTGCAATAACCTAAAGACCTAACCACCACCGAACCTATTAACTCCTATACCGCCAAAACCCCAACACAAACTATCCCTACACTACTTAACTACCTAACACATAGCCACCACACCTCGAAGCTTAAAGGGACACTGAACCCAAATTTTACCTTTCATGATTCAGATAGAGCATGCACTTTCTAATTTATTCCTATTATCAATTTTTCTTCATTCTCTTGCTAACTTTGTTTTGAAATGCAAGAATGTAAGTTTAGAAGTTTAGGTGTTTGCTAGTTAAGTAGTGTACGGGGTAGTTTGTGTTGGACTGTTGTGGCGGTAAAGGGGTTAATAGGTTAGGGGGTATTGGCAGTATAGGGGTTAAGTAGTGTAGGGGGTGTTTGTGTTGGGCTTTTACCGGTAAAGGGGTTAGTAGTGTAGTTTTTTTTGTGGTGAGCTATTGGAGGTTTAGGGGTTAATAGGTTGGGGAGTTTATTGCAGTGGGCTATCGGTGGTTTAGGGGTTAATAGGTTAGGAAGTTTATTGAGATGGGCTATTGGTAGTTTAGGGGTTAAGTAGTGTAGGGTTAGTTTGCGGTGGTGGGTTAAGTTGGTTAAGGGGTACATAGGTATATTTATTAGGCTTGATGCTATATATTTAAAAGGGATATGGTAGCCTAAGTGTTTATACAGTAGCTCTTATTTGACTTTTCAAGCTCCTGAGAAAGGGAGTGAAAGACTGCTGAAACGCGTTGGGCATAATAAACGCTGATACTTCTACATAAAGGAACTGTAATCGTGTCTTCAACTGGCCGTACATTATCTGTACATTCTGTGAGTACTTTCCTTTTTGGCTATCCGTTTTATTGCCATACTACACTATTGTGAATTGTCCTTTAGTGCATATGAGAGACTGCACACTCCGTGGTCAAATTTGATAGTGTCTAAAGGAGTTATTAACATTTGATGCACCCCCGGGTCCAGCGCCTCTTATATACTATTATATTATTATAGTAATACTTTGTGGAATGCTCTGTATGGGGGGGGGGGGGGTGTTAAAGGATGGGAGAAGCATTCCAGAGGTCTTTGCTGTAGATGTTTGTTACGGTTACCCTTAGTCTCGCTGAGAGATGGACCGCTTAGTAGCCTGGATCCCTATTGCTAAAGAGGGGAGAAGCTGCTTTCCATAGTATTCTATATGAGTCTCGCAAATATAGAATAATCTCCCTTAGCTGCAGTACAGCTAGGATACCCTTCTGCCCACAAAAACGAGTCAACGCTGCGATTGAGGGTCAAACAAGAACTCAGGACTGGGATGCCCAGCCTGCTTTTTATTAAGGTTACATGCACACAGGGCACTCCCAGGGGGAGAGGGGGGGAAGCACAAAATCCCCCATCACACATTTAGATAGAGAGCACTGTCCTTTGACAGGCCACAATAGGATTACAGTACTTAAGATAACAAGTTTACAAGTTCATCTTATCAATTAGCAGTCTGGCTCCAGAGGTGATTAGACAATAGTTTCTAAAAGCTGAAAAAAAAGAGTTAACTCTTTATGAAATGATACTTGTTACGGTTTTCTTGGAGCCCTTCTTAGGCGCTGGCTTGCTGGTTCAGGCATTGCTGCTGGGAAATAAGCTCTTCACAACAAAATAACTAATGCTTCTGTAACAGTGCTCCCTTTCTGTGGAACACTCTGGCAGACACGGTCTGACCCCTTTTCGGGGCAGACTAAGGCTGTCCAGACCGCTGGTTATGCGGGGCTGAGGTCGGTTTGTCTGGACAACCCGTCGGCGTTGCCATTCTGTTTCCCAGGTCTGTAAGTAATGGTGAAATTGAAGGGTTGCAACGATAAGCTCCAACGTAATAGCCTGCCGTTATCTCCAGAGACCCGGTTCAGCCACACCAACGGGTTATGATCGGTGACCAGAGTGAACTCCTGACCATATAAATAGGGAGTCAATTTCTTTAATGCCCACACCAAAGCCAAACACTCCTTTTCGACCGCTGCATAGCTGACTTCGCGGGGCAGGAGCTTCCGGCTGATGTAGGCAACTGGATGCTCCCCTCCATCTTCGCCTACTTGGCTGAGGACGGCTCCCAGCCCGAACATGGAAGCATCTGTATGGACGATAAAACGTTTGTTAAGGGCTGGGGCCGCCAGGACAGGAGCGTTAATTAGAGCATTTTTGAGAGCCTGGAAAGCCGTTTCACAGTGGGGAGACCACAGGACCTGTCGAGGTAAGTTCTTCTTGGTCAAGTCAGTCAGGGGTTTGGCAAGTGTGCTGTAGTCTGGTACGAACCGTCTATAGTACCCTGCCGTGCCCAGGAAGGCTAGGACCTGAGTCTTAGTGATGGGGGTGGGCCAATTGGCGACAGCTTCTATTTTGGCCGGCTCTGGTCGCTGCTTTCCACACCCCACCCGGTGACCCAGGTACTGTACCTCGGCCATCCCAAAGTGGCATTTCTCTGGCTTCAGAGTCAGGCCAGCAGCCCGGATCTGATCCAGAACCATTCCCACATGAGCTAAGTGGTCCTCCCAGGACTCACTGTGGATCGCTAAGTCGTCCAGGTAGGCGCAAGCAAAACTCTGGAAGCCATCCAGGAGCCTATCCACCAAGCGCTGGAATGTAGCTGGGGCATTCCTCATCCCAAACGGCATTACCCTAAACTGATATAAGCCGAATGGGGTGACGAATGCCGACTTGGGGATAGCCTCCGGGGCCAGGGGAATCTGCCAGTAACCTTTGCAGAGGTCAATAGTGGTCAGGTAATTTCCCCTGGCTATACGATCGAGTAGCTCGTCTACCCTGGGCATAGGGTAAGCGTCCGTCACGGTATTTTCATTGAGCCTCCGATAGTCTACGCAGAACCGGGTGGTCCCATCTTTCTTGGGCACCAAGACAACTGGGGAGGCCCAGGGACTATCGGAGGGCTCAATTACCCTGAGCTGGAGCATCTCATCGATCTCCTTCTTCATTCCTGTCCTAACTGCTTCGGGGATTCGGTACGGAGCCTGGCGCAAGGGAGCTTGTCCCGGAGTATCTACCTGGTGGGTGGTTAAAGTAGTGTACCCTGGCTTCGGGGAGAAGGTGAGGTGTTTGGACTGGAGGAGTTGGTTGAGCTGCTCCCTTTCAGTGGGGCTAAGTCGGTCCCCTATCTGAACCTGTGCCACTATACCTGTGGGGAGGCTCTTTTCTAATAGGTCTGGAATGGGTAAACTGTCGGGGTCTTCCTGAGGGGAACAACATACGGCCGTCACGTTCTCTGGTCGCTCAAAATATTCCTTGAGCATGTTTACATGGAATGTCTTTCTAAGATTGTTGTCGTGGCAGCTAGCTATCACATAAGTGGTGTCTCCCCTTTTCTCTACGATCTGGTAGGGACCCTGGCAGGACGCCTGCAATTTGTCTGTCTTCACCGGCTTAAGTACTAACACCTTTTGCCCTATGGTGAAGATTCTCTTTCGGGCCCCCCGATCGTACCATACTTTCTGTCTTCTCTGGGCCAACTGGAGATTAGCCCGCACGGATTTGGCTAATTGCTCCATTCGGTCCCTGAGTTCCAGCACGTATGGCACAATGGGGACACCGTCAGCCTCCATCTCTCCCTCCCAGTGCTCCCGGATCAGGTTTAGGGGTCCCCGTACCTTTCTTCCGTAGAGCAACTCGAAGGGAGAGAACCCTGTCGTTTCCTGGGGCACCTCCCGATAAGCAAATAGGAGGTGCGGCAGGAAGCGTTCCCAGTCTCGGTATTCCTGAGTGAACGTCTTGAGCATTTGCTTGAGGGTCCCATTGAACCTCTCACACAGCCCGTTCGTCTGGGGGTGGTATGGGGAGCTCAGGAGGGACTTAATTTTGCAAACCTGCCAGAGTTGTTGGGTCAATTCAGCCGTAAATTGGGTGCCTCGGTCGGATAGGATTTCTTTTGGAAATCCTACCCGGGAGAACACCTGTACTAGTGCATTCGCTACCGTATCCGCTTGTATGTTGGATAGGGCGACAGCCTCTGGGTACCTGGTAGCGTAGTCCACTACGGTAAGAATGTATCGCTTACCGGAGGGACTAGGGGTAGCCAGTGGTCCCACTAGGTCAATAGCAACCCGGCTGAAGGGTTCCTCTACAATGGGCATATTTACTAGCTGGGCTTTAGGGTGATCGCCTCGCCTTCCTACTCGTTGACACACATCGCAGGTGTTACAGTAAGTTCTAACGTCAGCGTGCACCCCTGGCCAAAAGAACGTGTGAGTAATGCGGTGTAGGGTACGGGTAACGGCTAGGTGGCCTGCTAAGGGGATGTCGTGGCCTATTTTGAGGATTTCTTGACGGTATTTGTGGGGCACTACCAGCTGTCGCCTACGCTGTCCCCTTTTCTCTGTCCAGCGGTATAGTTTCCCTTTTTCCCATAAGAATGTTTCGTTATCTGCCCCGCCCCCTCCGGTCTCTGCTCGTTCCCGGTACTTTTGTAAGGTCGGGTCAGTCTTAGACTCTGCCTCGAAAGCATCTGGGGTGTCCCAGGGTATGGGGCCTAACCTGTCAGGCAAGGTCGGGGTAGGTCTTACCTGTGTCTCCCGCACTGGTGAGAGCTCTCGCTCCGTCCGGGCTTGGGCCCGTGTAGTCACTGGGTCCGCCTCGTTGTTGCATACTGGAGCATAGGCAGAAGACATGGGGCCCAAATCGTTGCCCAGTAGTACTTCGGCAGGTAAATTATCCATTAGGCCCACGTTCACAGCCCCCTTTCCCGCTCCCCAATCAAGATGCACTTTAGCTGTTGGAATTTTGTACACATCCCCCCCCCGCCACTCTAACGGCCACAGTCTGTCCGGATCGCTTGTGCTCTGGCACCAAATGACTCTGTACCAGCGTGATAGTAGCCCCTGTGTCTCGCAATCCCTCGGTAGATCGCCCCTTGAGCCATACCCTCTGCCGATGGTGCTGGCGGTTATCTGAGGCAGCATATACAGGGTCTGCCTCGTGAAGCGGCCCCACATATCCCTCCATAGGGGCCTCTTGGTTAACACAGAGGGCCCGGGCCGGACGATAGGACCCAGAGGGGTAATTGTAATTCCTGGGTGTCTGGTGCGTATTAAGGGGGCAGCTAGCCATGAAATGCCCTGGTTGCTTGCATCGGTTGCAAGTCGGTCTGGGACGCTCAGAGCTGTTATTGGGTGGTCCTGAGTGTCGGACGGGCCCTGTGGGCACCGGGGCTCGGAATTCAGCACGAGGGGGTGCACGGTAAACCTCTCTGGGTTCGACCCGTGCTGGAGCTCGGTAGTTCATGGGTTCGTGAAGACGGGAGTCATAATGTTCATCGGCCAATTTGGCTGCTTCTTCTAAGGTAGAAGGCCGCCTGTCTCGCAGCCATTCCTTCCCTTGCTGTTCCATGCCATTATAAAAATGTTCTAAGAGAAACAATTGTAAAATTTCCTCCCCAGTCACCGCTTTACTTCCGCTCAGCCAGTGATTTGCCGCTCTCCGCATTCGGTGCGCCCATTCCATATGGGTATCGTTAGGCTTCTTTTCCGTGCCCCGAAACTGTCGGCGATACGTGTCCGGAGTTACAGCGTACCGTCGCAACAGTGTCTCCTTAACTAGCTCATACTGTGTCACTTCCTCAGCACCCAGAGTACGAAAGGCTTCCAGGGCTCGCCCGGATAGTTTCCCAGACAATATCGTGGGCCACTCTCTGTTGGGAATCTGGTGCAGGGCACATTGCCTTTCGAAGTCCGCCAAATATTCATCAATCCCTGTCTCGCTCTCTAGGAAGGGTCGAAATGCCGCATAGGGTATCTTGGGCCTCCCAGCATTTTCGACAGGGATGATTACCTGCGGGGCTTCAGCATTGCGGTGTGCGTTCGCTAGGTTGAGTTTGTGGGCTCGAGTCTCTCGTATATCCTCGTCCGCCTCTGCCATCAACTGCTGTACCAATTCCATGGAGGGGTTCGGCCCGTATAATGAGAGCCTTTCCCGAACAATCCTGGTTTTTTCGTCACTAATCGTGGTCGGTGTTTCCGCCATTGTGAAGCTCTGATCCAGTTTGGTCAATTCTGCGATCAGCTCTCTCCTCGGCCGGTTGCTGGCGTACCCCCCTCTGCTTTCAAGTAAATCCTTTAGGGTTGTACGCTTCAATTTTTCGTAAGCGCTCTCCATCCGTTCTGTACCTCTCCTAGGAAATCCAGGAAAATCCCGCCGCTGCCGCCAAATGTTACGGTTACCCTTAGTCTCGCTGAGAGATGGACCGCTTAGTAGCCTGGATCCCTATTGCTAAAGAGGGGAGAAGCTGCTTTCCATAGTATTCTATATGAGTCTCGCAAATATAGAATAATCTCCCTTAGCTGCAGTACAGCTAGGATACCCTTCTGCCCACAAAAACGAGTCAACGCTGCGATTGAGGGTCAAACAAGAACTCAGGACTGGGATGCCCAGCCTGCTTTTTATTAAGGTTACATGCACACAGGGCACTCCCAGGGGGAGAGGGGGGGAAGCACAAAATCCCCCATCACACATTTAGATAGAGAGCACTGTCCTTTGACAGGCCACAATAGGATTACAGTACTTAAGATAACAAGTTTACAAGTTCATCTTATCAATTAGCAGTCTGGCTCCAGAGGTGATTAGACAATAGTTTCTAAAAGCTGAAAAAAAAGAGTTAACTCTTTATGAAATGATACTTGTTACGGTTTTCTTGGAGCCCTTCTTAGGCGCTGGCTTGCTGGTTCAGGCATTGCTGCTGGGAAATAAGCTCTTCACAACAAAATAACTAATGCTTCTGTAACAATGTTTACCTAGAGCCAGCTGTTAAGGGAGATGTTTATTGACAGATTAATGTCCCTAATAGACTCTCTGGCACCTGACAAGTGGCGCTCTATTTAGCACTTTTACTCCAGCAATAACACCGCCAGAAGATTTGGTGCGTGCAGGATAGAGCACATATAAGCTGAAAGTAAAACTTTTGCGTGAGAATGAAACCCAATGAGCCCTATCTAAAGGACTTCAGATATCACAACCACACTCACTTATTCTCCCCATAGACTTCAATGGAGAGCCCAGAAGAAAAAAACCTAAAAAAAAACTAACACTTATCGCTCGCTCCAACAGGAATAATTAATACCATTTAAAAAAAAAATGTCAGTTTACTTCTATTTTTAAATTTGCTTCATTCTTCTGGTATCCTTTGTTGAAGAAGCAGTAATCCACTACTGGGAGCTAGCTGAAAGCATTAGGTGAGCCAATAACAATAGTCATTCATTTGCAGCCACAAATCAGCAGCTCCTGATCCTACCTAGGTATCCTTTTCAACTAAGGATACCAAATTAACGACTAGATTATGAGTTTTGCGGTATGAGTGAAAAAGCAGCGAAAAGCCTCATAACGCTGCTTTTTCACTACCGCTGGTATTAAGAATCTTGCAAGTTTAGGGGCGCCGCACACTTTTTTGACCTTAACGCAAATTAAATTACGCAATTTGCATGGTCTTTTTTCAATGGGACTTCCACAGCGCCGGTATTACGAGTCTGCCTGGGAGGCCAAAAAGTGAGCGGTACACCCTATACCGCCAAGATCAATACCATAAACTGAAAGTTAGTAGTTATGAGTTTTACGCTACAACGCCGTAACATAAAACTCATAACTAAAGTGCTAAAAAGTAACTAACAACCATAAACTACCTATTAACCCCTAAACCGAGGCCCTCCCGCATTGCAAACACTAAAATAAAACTATTAACCCCCAATCTGCCGCTCTGGACATCGCCACCACTAGAATAACCATATTAACCCCTAAACCGCCGCACTCCCGCCTCGCAAACACTAGTTAAATATTATTAACCCCTAATCTGCCGCCCCTAACATCGCCGCCACCTACCTACATTTATTAACCCCTAATCTGCCACCCCCAACGTCGCTGCCACTATACTAAATTTATTAACCCCTAAACCTAAGTCTAACCCTAACACCCCTAACTTAAATATAATTAAAATAAATCTAAACAAAACCTACTATTAATAACTAAATAATTCCTATTTAAAACTAAATACTTACCTATAAAATAAACCCTAAGCTAGCTACAATATAACTAATAGTTACATTGTATCTAGCTTAGGGTTTATTTTTATTTTACAGGCAAGTTTGTATTTATTTTAACTAGGTAGAATAGTTACTAAATTGTTATCAACTATTTACTAACTACCTAGCTAAAATAAATACAAATTTACCTGTAAAATAAAACCTAACCTGTCTTACACTAACACCTAACCTTACACTACAATTAAATAAATTACCTAAATTAAATACAATTACCTAAATTACAAACAAAACATACACTAAATTACACAAAATAAAAAAAGAAATTATCATATATTTAAACTAATTACACCTAATCTAATAGCCCTATCAAAATAAAAAAAGCCCCCCCCCAAAATAAAAAAAACCCTAGCCTAAACTAAACTACCAATAGCCCTTAAAAGGGCATTGCCCCAAAGAAATCAGCTCTATTACCTGTAACAAAAATACAAAGACCCCCCAACAGTAAAACCCACCACCCACGCAACCAACCCCCCAAATAAAAACCTAGCTAAAAAACCTAAGCTCCCCATTGCCCTGAAAAGGGCATTTGTATGGGCATTGCCCTTAAAAGGGCATTTAGCTCTTTTTGAATTGCCCAAAAGCCCTAATCTAAAACTAAACCCCACCCAATAAACCCTTAAAAAAGCATAACACTAACCCCCGAAGATCCACTTACAGTTTTGAAGACCCGACATCCATCCTCAATGAAGCGGCAGAAGTCCTCATCGAAGCCCGCAGAAGTCTTCATCCAAGCCCGCAGAAGTCTTCATCCAGACGGCATCTTCTATCTTCATCCATCCGGCGCAGAGCGGCTCCATCTTCAAGACATCAGCCAATCGGAATTAAAGGTGAAAAAATCCTATTGGCTGATGCAATCCTCCAATAGGATTGAGCTCGCATTCTATTGGCTCATTGGAACAGCCAATAGAATGCGAGCTCAATCCTATTGGCTGATTGGATCAGCCAATAGGATTGAAGCTCAATCCTATTGACTGATTGCATCAGCCAATAGGATTTTTTCACCTTTAATTCCGATTGGCTGATAGAAATCTATCAGTCAATCGGAATTTAAGGTACGCCATCTTGGATGATGTCATTTAAAGGAACCTTCATTCAGCAAGAAGACTTCGATTGAAGAGGATGCTCCGTGCCGGATGTCTTGAAGATGGAGACACTCCGCACCGGATGGATGAAGATAGAAGATGCCGTCTGGATGAAGACTTCTTCGGGCTTGGAAGAAGACTTCTGCGGGCTTGGATGAAGACTTCTGCGGGCTTCGATGAGGACTTCTGCCGCTTCTTTGAGGATGGATGTCGGGTCTTCAAAACTGTAAGTGGATCTTCGGGGGTTAGTGTTAGGCTTTTTAAAGGGTTTATTGGGTGGGTTTTAGTTTTAGATTAGGGCTTTTGGGCAATTGAAAAAGAGCTAAATGCCCTTTTAAGGGCAATGCCCATACAAATGCCCTTTTCAGGGCAATGGGGAGCTTAGGTTTTTTCAGTTAGGTTTTTATTTGGGGGGTTGGTTGTGTGGCTGGTGGGTTTTACTGTTGGGGGGGTGTTTGTATTTTTTTTTTTTACAGGTAAAAGAGCTGATTTCTTTGGGGCAATGCCCTGCAAAATGCCCTGCAAAATGTAGCTAGTTTAGGGTTTATTTTACAAGTAAGTATTTAGTTTTAAATAGGAATTATTTAGTTATTAATAGTAGGTTTTATTTAGATTTATTTTAATTATATTTAAGTTAGGAGGTGTTAGGGTTAGACTTAGGTTCAGGGGTTAATAAATTATAGTATAGTGGCAGCGACGTTGGGGACGGCAGATTAGGGGTTAATAATTGTAGTTAGGTGGCGGCGATATTAGGGAGGGCAGGTTATGGGTTAATATTTAACTAGTGTTTGCGATGCGGGAGTGCAGCGGTTTAGGGGTTAATATGTTTATTATGGTGGCGGCAATGTCCGGAGCAGCAGATTAGGGGTTAATAAGTGTAAGATTAGGGGTGTTTAGACTCGAGGTTCATGTTAGGTGTAAACATAAATTTTGTTTCCCCATAGGAATCAATGGGGTTGCGTTAATGAGCTTTATGCTGCTTTATTGCAGGTGTTAGACTTTTTTCAGCCTGCTCTCTCCATTGATGTCTATAGGGAAATTGTGCACGAGCACGTACAACCAGCTCACCGCTGACTTAAGCAGCGCTGGTATTGGAGTGCGGCATGGAGCACAATTTTGCTCTTCGCTCACTTCTTGCCTGTTAACGCCGGGTTTATGAAAACATGTAATACCAGCGCTGTAGGTAAGTGAGCGGTGACAATAACGTGCAAGTTAACACCGAGCAGCTCTTACCGCAAAACTCGTAATCTAGCCGTCACAAAATAAATTAGTTAATTGAAGTAAATTGGAAAGTTGTTTAAAATCACATGATCTATCTAAATCATGAAAGAAGAAAATTGTGTTTCAAGTCCCTATTACATTTGAATGTAAAATATGCGTAACGCACTGTAGGTCTAACATGGTGTCGGATTAGCGCACATAAAGATTTCAATATCTTAAGGTGCATTATGTAAATATTACATATAAAACATTGAAAAAAAGAATAATAATTATTATTATTACAGTGACTGTAAAATATATTATAATATGCTATTGATTTTTTTTTTTATTGTGGTTTAATTCAAGGCATACAAACATTGAATGTCATTATAATGTAGATAAAAAAAAAATGCAAAAAATAATTTCAAAGCTAACAGCTTATCTAAGACAGAAGCAATATCCATTACATTTTTATATAACATGAGACAAAAGAAATAAAAATGTTTTTTGCCAAGTGTTACGGTATACCTACAATATTAACTCATGAGGCCACTCTTGGAACTCCCAATATATTAAAATCTGCAAAGCTAAAGTAGGTGGTCTGAAATAGGAGACCACTATTGGGTCCCCAATGCAAAACCACAGCTGCATAGAAACAAGAAAATAACTATATGAGCTCCTTTTACTTCTTGAGCCTGCTTTTCATTTATAATAAAAGTATTATGTAAGTGAAGTAGGAAAAATTCAAGGATTCAATTATATGGAGGATTAGGACTGCTTGAGATCTATCAGAGGAATAACATGCATGTCATCTGAACCTTAAACATAAAGCAGAATGGATTAGCTGCCCTATCTTATTACAAGATATACTGTGCATGCTCAATTCCAGGCTAAAAGTAAGCGTACTTACTGATGAAAACACTTATCAAATCCATAAAAAAAGGAATGAATTAAATATAGTAGGGTACATTGGAAGCATGTTGCAGTGATGAGTAAGAAATGCTACCCAGTGACTGATATGGTTCAGGGTATTTATAATCAACATATAACGTAGGGACGAGAACAGAGCCACTAGCGAATGAAATGAGGATCTCAACAAGGGTAAATTAAAATGTGAGAGTCCCCCCCTATAAAGTTAAGTAAAAGATTTGTCCCGCTCTGACATAAGTACTATATGGTAAACCTTAGGTAATGAGTACCGTCACAATTCAAAAACATTTATAAAAACGATTGTGTGTAAAAGTAAGGGGCTAGGAAACCTTATAGAGTTAATGGCGTTTCGGCCTCTAACAGCACAGCAACTTATGCCATTTGACACGCAACAAGGAAATGTGTATTGCCCAAAGCATTAGTATAGCAACAAAGCAAGTATTAAAGTCAGGCAGGCAGTACTCAAAAACCTACGTAAGGAACACATGTATTTAGCAACTTATGCCGTGTACACATGAACATATATTCGGGGGAGGGGACAAGAAAAGACAAACAAAAGAAAATGAACTGTCATACAGATGAACTGAGATGTGAACATTTTTAGTGTACTCGTTCAGGCAGTAGAACAAATCTGTAACCAGCCAGGGAGCAAATTACAGTGGTGTGAGGTGGGATTCACAATTACCCTACTCCGGTATTTATTGAAGTGTAATAAGTCCCTATTAATTCAAGTTGATCACAAGATTCCCCCAGGGACAGTAGTAGTTCAATATAGCAATTGATCCTTAGAAGTACTGCTGGGGATAGATGCTAGACAAAAGATCTATTTTGCACATAGTTCTTAGCCACATCTGCTGGTACGGAGCTTGATGAAGTCGCTGTAGTGCTGTGTATGCTGGTTCGCTGAGAGGTAGCACTACTTGTAATGGCCCGCTTAGGCTCCACAACCTTGCCTGGCCTATCTCTCTCCACAGAAGTTAAAGCATCGGATGTCTGATCCTTTTGATCAATATCCAGGGTAGGTGATATACAGAGCGCTCTGTTTTTGACCTCCAGTGTAGAATACTTAGATGTAAATCTCCAAGTAATGCAGATTATCCCAATCAACGCGTTGATTGGGATAATCAGCTGTCAGCAGCTGAAACGCGTTGATTGGGATAATCTATATCACTTGGAGATTTACATCTAAGTATTCTACACTGGAGGTCAAAAACAGAGCGCTCTGTATATCCAAGCTAGACCGAACCTTTGAAGATTACCTGGAAAAGACGAAAGTGGGCTTTACAGCTGTTTGAAATTCTCCCGATTTTCCGCTATTGCTATTGGACCACTCGAAACTCATGTGACCTGCGACGTCGATCACAGTTATACAGGTACACGGTGAAGTGAACGCTGAAACAGGTAGCGTGGATCAATTGAAGGCTGCAAGCGGAGGAAGTCTATCCTTTGTTTATCGGTGAGTTTAACTATTGTATCATTCAGCGAGTAAGAAATACATACACCCACAGGCTATGACTGTATAACATCTACTGCATAAGGCTATGAATTAACGGATTTGCATCCACTCCTTGAAAGAAATTATATATCTACTATATCGAATCTCTATCTCTTAAAACTGACGAGATCTGAATCAGATAACAATTACGATGCGGAATTCCGGCATATTTGCTGTTGACGGATTGATACGTATACACTACTGCTGGTCCCAGCCACTGAAACAATACAATGTCCTCTTCTGTCTCTAGTACTACTGCTGGTGGCAGTGGCAGAGGGTTGCACCATTATTGCTGTAGTGGTTTTGTCTGTAGTGGGGGCTGCTACTGATGGTGTTGTAGCTCCTGTAGTAGCTGGTGAATTAATCGGTCTGCTGCAGCTGCGCTTGGGGGACACACAGGACCCTTCTTGTCAATGTTATTTTTATGCATTTTTATTTTTGTATTGACATTAAAAGAATTGTTTGCTGCCAGGTGATTATATGTCACGGTCACAATGTAGTGAGATGTGCTGCTTGTGTCTTTTCTGACTTAGTAATGTAGTAAGTAATAAACTTAATAATAAAAAAAAAACACTACAAAATGAGAACTTGTTTTTTAACTATTAACAATTATGTCCCTTAAGAGACATAACCAGTCTACCAGCAGTCGCTAGCAGCTATGGGCAAGATTACATATACGTGTCACCCACAAAAGCCGGTGACACCGGTTTTTACGCGGTTTTGTATCACATATACGGGCCACATATAAATGCGGCGCATATTTCACCCGTCGCCCGCAATTTTTACTGCCATAAGCTAAGATAGAACTGTGTCACAAATTGGTATCACATATTCAGCGCATGTGAGCACCGTAACTCCCGAAAAATATTAACTAACACCTAACGCATGCGCAATATCTATTTACCTGTCAACCGCCAACACCTCAAATATATTAACCCCTAATCCCCATTAACCCACATCGCAATAAACCTAATAAATGTATTAACCCCTAATCCGCCATTCACCCACATCGCAATAAACCTAATAAATGTATTAACCCCTAAGCCATCATTAACCCACAACGTAATAAACCAAATAAATGTATTAACCCCTAATCCGCCATTAACCCGCATCACAATAAACCTAAAAGAACTATTAACCCGTAATCCGACAAACCCACACAACACAATAATCCTAATAAATCTATTAAACCCTAATCCGCCAAACTCCCACAACACAAATAATTAAATTACTAAACCTCATAACCTAACACCCCCTAAATGAACCCCAATTACCAAAATGAAAAAAATACTAAATTACAATTAAATAAAAAAGCAACATTACTTAAAAATAATTTTTTTGAATTAATCTAAGATTATAAAAAATAAAAGTCTAACAACATAAAATAATAAATCAAATTATCAAAAATAAAAAAATTAAACCTAATCCCTATGAAAATAAAAAAAGCCCCCCCAATAAAAAACCCCTAATCTAATACTAAACTACCAATAGCCTTTAAAAGAGCCTTTTGTAGGACACTGCCCTAAGTTAAACAGCTCTTTTACCTTAAAAAATACTAAGCCCCCTTCTAACAGTAAAACCCCCCACCAACCAAACCCCCCAAAATAAATAAAAAATAACACTAAAAAATCCTAAACTACCCATTGCCCCTAAAGGGACTTTTGTATTAGCATTGCCCTTAAACGGCATTTAGCTCTTTACTGCACTTAAAGGGGCATTCAGCTCTTTTAAGAGTGCCCAATAATTCCCTAATCTAAAAATAAAAAAAACCCTAAATCTAACCCCCAAATAGGCACTCAACATTCCTGAAGTTCGGTGGAGAAGGTCCTGTTCCAGGTGTTGAAATCTTCTTCCAAGTGGCCAACATTTTCTTCCAAGGGGGGACCTCTTCCTTCTTCATCCAGGACCAAGCCAGCACGGAGCAGAGATGAGCGCGGAGCCATGGAGGAGCTTATATAACAGTGTAAATTTGCTGTCCCCTCAAAATAACACAACACACAGCCATAAATGTCTAAACTGTTTGCAACAAAAGTGAGTACACCCCTAATTGGAAATGTCCAAATTGGGTCCAATTAGCCATTTTCCCTCCTCAGTGTCATATGACTCGTTAGTGTTACAAGGTCTCATGTGTGAATGGGGAGCAGGTGTGTTAAATTTGGTGTTATCGCCATCATACTCTCTCATACTGGTCACTGGAAGTTCAACATGGCACCTCATGGCAAATAACTCTCTGAGGATCTGAAAAAAAGAATTGTTGCTCTAAATAAAGATGGCCTAAGTTATAAGAAGATTGCCAAGACCCTGAAACTGAGTTGCAGCATGGTGGGCAAGACCATGCAGTGGTTTCACAGAACAGGTTCCACTCAGAACAGGCCTCGCCATGGCCGACCAAAGAAGTTGAGTGCACATACTCAGTGTCCAGAGGTTGTCTTTGGGAAATAGAAGTATGAGTGCTGCCAGCATTGCCGCAGAGGTTGAAGGGGTGAGAGGTCAGTGGTCAGTGCTGAGACCATACGTCCTCACACTGCATCAAATTGGTCTGGATTGCTGTCGTCCCAGAAGGAAGCCTCTTCTAAAGATGATGCACAAGAAAGCCCACAGTTTGCTGAAGACAAGCAGACTAAGGACATGGATTACTGGAACCATTTCCTGTGGTCCGATGAGACCAAGATAAACTTAGTTGGTTCAGATGGTGTCAAGCGTGTATGACCGAAACCAGATGAGGAGTACAAAGACAAGTGTGTCTTGCCTACAGTGAAGCATGGTGGTGGGACTGTCATGGTCTGGGCCTGCATGAGTATGCCGGCACTGGGCAGCTAAAGTTAATTGAGGGAACCATGAATGCCAACATGTACTGTGACATACTGAAGCAGAGCTGATCCCCTCCCTTCGGAGACTGGGCAACAGGGCAGTATTCCAACATGATAACAACCCCAAACACATCTCCAAGACGGCCACTGCCTTGCTAAAGAAGCTGAGGGTAAAGGTGATGGACTGGCCAAGCATGTCTCCAGACCTAAACCCTATTGAACATCTGTGGGACATCCTCAAACTGAAGGTAGGGGTGCACAAGGTCTCTAACATCCACCAGCTCCGTGATGTCATCATGGAGGAGGACTCCTGTGGCAACCTGTGAACCTCTGGTGAACTCCATGCCCCAAGAGGGTTAAGACAGTGCTGGAAAATAATGGTGGCCACACAAAATATTGACACTTTGAGCCCAATTTGGACATTTCCACTTAGGGGTGTACTCACTTTTGTTGCCAATGGTTTAGACATTAATGGCTGTGTGTTGAGTTATTTTTAGTGGACAGCAAATTTACACTGTTATACAGGCTGTACACTCACTAATTTACATTGTAGCAAAGTGTCATTTCTTCAGTGTTGTCACATGAAAAGATATAATAAAATATTTTCAAAAATGTGAGTGGTGTACTCCCTTTTGTGAGATACTGTATATGTATATATATATTCTAATCTCTCTTTAAAGCAGGCAGTGGCTCAAGCATTAGTATAT